>NW_020797987.1:0-1868 GCF_003369625.1 Aspergillus mulundensis | reverse complement strand
TATTTTAAACCCTGCTAAATAATATTAAAAAAGTTACTTAAAAATTTTAAAAAAAGCTAGCCTTAAGGCTACCTTTATAAACTTTTAAGTTATATTTAAGTTATTTTTAACTAAAAAATAAATATAAATTTAAATACTTTATGTATAGGTTTTTACTTTAGCTTATACTTAAGGCCTACCCTAGCCTTACCTAACTAGTAACTAAAATCTTAAATATTAATAACCTAGTTAAGTTATATAGCCTAATATAATAATAAGGTATGCTAAGCCTTAGCGGCCTAAGGCCAAAGCTTAGGTTACCTAAGGCGCTAACTCCGGACTAACGGTGGATCGGCTCCGGTGACGTTGAACGGAAAAACGTTGGCCCTGACATGTCCTTCCTTGGGGGACTATAAAAACAAGCAGTTAGCAAGTAGTTAGTAAGCAGTTACCAAGCACTTACAGCAGTAAATAAATAGTCCTTCACGCGGTAAAACTTCTTTTTAAAGTAAATAATAATATAGCTATTCTCTCCCTGTAATTAATCAAGTAGTTAGCAAGTAATTAATAAGTAGTTAAATAAAAAAATATAAAAATTAAAAAATTATAAAGTTTATAGCTATAAACTTAAGTAGTTAGCAAGCAGTTTAAAAGCGCTTATTAAGTAATTTATAATAAGGTAAGTAAAAGGTAGGAATAAACTTAGGGGAATTAATTTTTTAATAAGTAAAAAATTAAGTAATTAATAAGTAATTTAAAAGCACTTATTAAGTAATCCATGGTAAGGCAAGTAAAAGGTAAAAATAAACTTAAAAAATTAATTTTTTAATAAAGTAAAAAAAAAAGGTAAATACCAAGCCTTTTATAAGTGCTTAAAAAGTACTTAAAAAAAAAAAAAGTAACTTATAGTTTTATAAGGTAAGTACTATATCTTTTTTTTTAGGCCGTGTTTAAGATACTATTAGTATTACTTTTAAAATAATAAACAAGTAATTAAAATATACTAAAAAGTAACTTAACTAGTTTTTAAGGGCTTAAAAAATAATTAATACTTATAACTTTATTAAGCTAACCCATGGTTTATAATATTAGTAAAGCTTTAATAATATTAAAATACTATAAAAAAAATAAAAAAGGTTAAATACGCGGTAAAAAATTTTTAGTATTTATAGGTTATGTGACCGCCAAGACTTAAAAATTATGTAACAAAGGCTCATGTGAGCGTTTGGAATAGCCCAGGTCACCTCAACCCTCGTCATCCGGAGTGCTCGTCCTGACCATGACTCTTTATTTCCGTCTGGTACCGAGACTCATGATTCAGGAGGTCGAATTTACCTCGGCATATTTTCTACGGAGTCCAGACGTTGAGAAACGAAACTCAACATGAAGTTCCGGACCGGTACGCGGCTCCATTCCAATTGCCGCGCTCTGGGTCCATAAGCTCTTGGCCATGGTCCCTTGGCCTAGTATACATACAGACTCACAGAGGACCCATCCAGTGGAGCTCCCGGCTCACGAGATACTTCCACTCCGTCGTCCCCTGCTTCCACATCTGGAAGGTCCCTAGACTCCCTACTGCAGCTGGCAAACGACTTCAGGCTAAGAAAGTAAAGTCTCCAGTTCGCTTTGAATATCCTATTTGAGGCTGTCGGTAAGATAGCGGGATCTAATAGCCGCTATCCAATCTTTAACTTTACTAAGGTCAGCCCGCGCCACCACCAACTTGACATGGAGATGCTCCACTGACGAGTTACCTCGAGGCTCGGTCAAGTGGCTGCTCTTATTCTACCGACGTTCCCCACCGCTCCCGAGGGCCACCATTCCCAGTAGGGATTCTGTTCAAATTTGTATGGTAATGTACATACAATTCGTAACAACGCTCCTACTGG
>NW_020797986.1:0-1870 GCF_003369625.1 Aspergillus mulundensis | reverse complement strand
AGGCTTGTAAAAATTAAGCTTATATATTTATTATTATTTTTTTACCTAAAAAAGTTTATAATAATAGCAAGTTAAATTAAATAAATAATTTACTATTTAAACTTAATATATTTTAAAATATATTTTTTTTTATATAATATAAAAATAATATTTTTAAAGTTAGTATTTATACATGGTATTATAATAATAAATAGCTAGTTACCTTTTTATAAGCTAATTTATTTTTTTTTAATTAAATTAGCTATGTTACGCTAGTATATTAATAAAAATATTTAATATAATTATATTAAACCTTTTAAAAGTCCTGCTAAAGCACCTATTTTTTTTATACCTAAAAAAAATAAAGGCTTATAATTATATATTAATTATTAAAAGTTAAATAAAATAATAATTAAAAATTAATACCCTTTATTTTTTATTTTAAAAATTTTTAACTAAATCTTGGGAGCAACCCGCTATACCAAAATTAATTTAAAAAATACTTATTATTATATTTAGGTTTATAAAAAAAACTAGTAAAAAATAGCTTTTTAATATTAATATAGTTATTATAAGTATATTATTATACCTTTTAGTTTAATTAATGCTTTTACTACTTTTTAAAGTTATATTTATTTTATAGTTTATAATATTTTAAATTAAATTTATATTATTTATTTTAATAATATTTTATTTTTTTTTATTAATTTTAAGCAATATGTTAAGCATGTTAAATAAGTTTTTAAATATTTATATAAAGCTAAATTATTTATTAATTTAAAAAAATATACCTTTTTTTAAAAAAAAGATAAAATTCCTAGGTTTTATAATTAATTAAAATAGTGTTAAAATAAACCTAAAATAAGTAATTACTATAACCTTATAAAAAAAACCTTGTTTTTATAAAGCCCTATAATTTTTTTTAGGTTTTATTAATTTTTATTATTATTTTATTTATAATTTTACATAAATTACCTTGCTATTAACTAGTTTAATAAAAAAAATATAATATAAAAAAAAATTAGGCCCCTGTAATTTTAAAAGCGTAAAAAGCTAGTATTTTAATTTTTTTTAATATTTTTATAAAAGCCCCTTTATTATATTATTTTAACCCTATATAAAAAAATAGTTAAAAGTAAATACTAGTAATATAGGAATAGCTAAAATTTATTTTTAATTAAATAATATAAAAAAATATTACCTAGTTATATTTTAGTCTTATAAATTTATTAAAGTAAAAATTAATTAATTAATCCTAAATAAAAAACTATTTACTATTATTTAATTATTTTATTATTAAAGGTAATACTTTAAAGGTTCTTTTTATAAAATAATAGTATAATTAAATTATATAAATTTTTATTTTTTTATATAGCAGCAAAAGTATAATAAAAAGCAAGTAAAATAATATATAAATTTAGTAATATATAATTTTAAAATTTTATATTATCCAGGCAAGCATAACCCTATAAATACCTTATTTAAAAAATATAAAAGTAAGACTAAAATAGTTTTAAAAAAAGATTTTTTAGCACTTATTAAAAAAAAAATAGTATAAAATATTAAAGTATAAATAATTACTTGCCCAAACTTAATATAAAGTTTTTATAAAAAAAAGTTTAATTTAAATAAAAAATAAAATATTTAAGTTTAAAATATTAGGTGCAACAAGTGCTTTAATATTTTTAAAAAAATTTTTTATTTTAAAAATAAAATAAAGTTAAATCTTAATTTTAAAAACTATAGTATTATAAATATATAATTTAACCTTAAAAAAATTAGGTCCTAGCCTAGTGTTAAGTTTAAAATATTATATTAATTAAAAATATTTATTTTAATTATATATTAAATTATTTAATAAAGTTACTTTTAATATTATAATTTATAAATA
>NW_020797985.1:0-1782 GCF_003369625.1 Aspergillus mulundensis | reverse complement strand
TTATTATTTTATAATATTATATTTTTTATTTATTAAGCCTAGCTTTAACTTAAATTTTTTTTAATTTAATTTTTTTAATATATTATACTTTTTAGTAAAAAAATATATAATAGTATTATAAGTTATATTTTAAACCATAAATTTTATTTTATATTACTATTTTAGTATATAATTATAGCTACTTTAGCTATTTTATAATATAATTAAAAATTTAAAACTTTTTATATTTATATATAATATTTATAATTACTATATTAGGCTATATATACCCCTGCATCTAGTAATATATTATTTTTAGTTATTTTTTTATATTTAATAATAAAATACTTAATAATAATAAAACTAGTATAATAGCTAAGCTTAATTTTATAATTAATAAAATACTTAAGTTTAAGTATAATAAATCTTAATAAGTAATATATAATATATTTATAATTTAAATAATAAAAATAAATATAAATATAATAATAAAGGTAATACTTCATGCCAGCTATAAAACTAAAAAAATAATAATTATTTAAATAATTATACTTATAATATTAAGTATAATATAAACTAATTTACCGTGACCCTTAGTAATATTAAACCTTTATTAATTATAATAATAATATATATTAATTTTATTATTTTATTATTTTTAATAATATATACTAATTTTAATATTTTTATTTTTTTTATATTATATACTAGTTTAAGTACTTTTAATTTTTTTATAATATATACTAGTTTCATGCTAATTATAACTATATATATTATTTTTATTATTCCTACTTTTAATACTACTTATTATAGTATTATAAATAAAAATAATAATAATAATAATTATAATATTAATATAAAAGCCTATAAAATTAGCCTTAGTAAAAATAAAAACTTTACTAATTACTTAATATACCATGCATAATTTACCTTAAATAACCTATTATATAAGTATTTATATTAAAAATATAATATTTTTAATAAGTATACTTTACTTAATACTTTTAAAAAGCTTAATACCATGCTTACTAAAAATACTTTAAACTTTTTTACTTTATATATAACTTTTATAATAAGCATAAATAATACTTATATTATAAGCTTAACTTATATATTTTTAAAATATATTTTATTTTATACCTTTTATAATATAATTATACTAGCTAGTTTTAATATTACTAAAAGCTATAATAAAATAGTACTAAATATAGGTTATATTTAATTTATAAAAAATAAAAACTTTTTAAAAAATATTTTTAATATTTATATTATATTAAGCAAGCTTAAAATTATAATAAATTATTATTAATAAATAATTTAAAAAAAAATTTATAATATTATTAATATTTTATAACAGGCTAGCTATATTAAATAAAAAAAAATTAAGATAATACTTAATAATAGTATTAATATATTATTAGTAGTTAATATTAATAAGTTTCTTATATAAAAAGGTAGATACCCTTATTTATTAATAAAAAAAATAGCTTAATAGCTTAAGTAAATAAAAAATATAAAAGCTTTTTAAGTTTAGTTAATATAATAATATTAAAATAATAAAAATAAAAATATTAAAGGCTTTAAAAATAATAAAAATAAAAATAAAAAAACCAGGCTTAAGTAAAAGTAGTTTAATTTAATTTATTTTTAACCTTTTTAATATTAAATATAATATATTTTTAATATTTTTAATACTTAATTATTTATTTAATAAATTATATTAATATTTATAATATATTTTTAAGCCTTTAATAAAGCTTAAATTACCTTATAAATAATAAAATACTTTTATTTTAATATATT
>NW_020797984.1:0-1890 GCF_003369625.1 Aspergillus mulundensis | reverse complement strand
AAATTAATTATTAAATTTAATACTTTATTTATTTATATATATTTTATTTACTTTTTAGCTTTTTTATTTTTTAGGAACCTTAAGTTTTTAGCTAATTAATTTTTTAATAAAAGTATTATTAATAACATAGTAAAAAAGTTTTTATACCTAGTAAGTATTTTTAATATTATTAAATTTAAAAATATATTAATTAAAAGTTAAAATATATAAATATTAAGGTAAATAATATAGCTTTAGTAAACCCTTTTAATAAAGCTTATTTTTTATTTTATTTTTTATTTATATTTTATTTTTTTTAAAAAATAACTTATTACGCCACCTAGTAATAAAATAAGTTTAAATAATTTATTTAATATAAAATTAGTAAAAAAAAACTTATAATTAAAGTAAAAAGTAATATAATTTATAAATAAAAAAATATTATTAATTTTTTATATTAAAAAATTATAATAAAGCTTAAATATTATATTAGCTATATTTTATAATTAACTTAAGTAACTTTTATAATAATAATAATAATAATAATAAAAATAATACTTTTTAAAAAAAAAATTATAATTTTTAAGCTAGTAAAAGTTTATTTTTACTAGGTATTTAAATTAAAGTTATTAAAAGCTTATTTTTTTTAAAAAGGCCATGTAATATATTTAATAATAATAATATAAATATAATATTTAAAGGTACTAGGTATAATTTTTTTAATTAAATTAAATAATAATTATATATATTTATAATATAATAATAACCCTTATAAGCTTAGGTTTTTAACCTAAATAATATTTTTTAAATATTATATAATATAAATTATATAATATATAAAATAAATATTAAAATTAGCTAATTAAAAGCTAGGGTTAATTAATATAATTTTTAATAATAATAATTTACTATTTTTTTAGTTAATTTTTAATAATAAGTTTTTTTAATTAATATATATAACCTACTTAATTATGCTATTTTTACCTATAACTTATAAAATTTATTTAATTATATTATTTTATATTTTTAACCTACTATTTTTTAGTTTTTTTTACTTAATTAAAACCTTAAATTTAATTTTATAATAAAATATATAATAAGTATAAGTTATAACTACTATAGTATATTTATACTTTTTATACTTTATATATAAGCTATATTTTATATATAAGCTATGCTTACTAAGCTAGTTAAATAAAAAGGCCACTTTACCTATTAATAAAAATTATTTTTTTAAAATTTTATAAGTTAGTTATAATTAATAGTATATTTAATAAATTTAGTTTTTTAATTTTTTATATTTACTTAAATTATAAAATATATTATAAACTTTAAATTTTTAATTTTAGTATTTTATAAATAATATTTTATATTTTTTATATTTTAAAATACTTAAATTTTTTTTATTTCTTGCCTTGCTTGTAATATTTACCTAGTTAAATTTTTATAAATTAAGTAATAATATTATTATTTTTATTTTATTTTTTATAAATATTAGCTTAAGAAAAATTATACTACTTAAATTTTATTATTTTATATTTTATTTAGCTATATACTTTTTTATTAATAATTAATATATTTACTTATTATTTAATATATTTATTTATTTTTAAATATTAAGTAATTATAGCTATTATAGCATACTTATACTTTATATATAAGCTATGCTTATTATAGCTTACTAAGCTTAAGCTAAATAAAAAAATTACTTTTTTTTTATTAATAAAACTATTTTTTTTTAAAACTTTATAAGTTACCTATAATTAGTAGCATGTTTAATAAATATAATTTTTTAATTTTTTATATTTACTTAAATTATAAGTATATTATAAAACCTTAAATTTTTAATTTTAATATTTTATAAATAATTTTTTATATTTTTTATATTATAAAACGCCTGTACTTTTTTAG
>NW_020797983.1:0-1839 GCF_003369625.1 Aspergillus mulundensis | reverse complement strand
GAAAAATTAGAAAAATTAGAAAAATTAGAAAAATTAGAAAAATTAGAAAAATTAGAAAAATTAGAAAAATTAGAAAAATTAGAAAAATTATAAAACTTAGAGAATTAGGAAAATTGGCAAAATTTAGAAGATTTAGAAGATTTATTAAGAGAATTATTAAAAATAATTAATATAATATATACTTAAAATATAAAACTAGTATATATTGCATGAAACTTTTTATTTAACTTAACTTTATAATATATATTATTAATTATACACGTATAGTTAATAATAGTAATATATATCTAGTACTTTATATAATAATTAGCACTAAGTATAGAATTAAAAGTATATTAAAAATTATTCTTATTTATTTAAGTTTTAAAAACCTTATACTTATTAAGTAATTACTTAGTATAAAATTATTTTTATTATATTTTAAATAATGTAAAATAGAAATATTTCAAGTTTAAAAATTAAAGAATCTAAGTTTTAATAATTTTAAAATACATTTTTAGTAGTAAGATTATATTTTATAATAATTAAATTAATAAGTAAATTATTTTTATTAAATAATAATTTATTAGCTTTAAGGTTATAATACTTTATAAACTATAAATATATTTTTAATTTTTATTAATTTTTAAATATAAATAAAATAATTTTAAAAAATAATTTAGAATAAATTTAATATAAGGGCTATTTTTTTATTTAATTATAATAAAATATTTAAACAATCTAAAATTTTAAATAACTTAAAACTAAATATTATAATTAACCAAAATTATTAATAATTTTATAAAAAAAGTTAAAAAATTATTTAAAAATTATTTAAAAATTATATTCTAAATTTTATATATACTTAAATATTTTAAATTTTATATATTTTTTATTAAATTATTAATAATTTTTATTATTAATTTATAATTAAATTAAAGCTTATTATATACTTTAAAAAACAGGTTTTTTTTATTATTATATAAAAATAATTATAATTTTATATATTATATATTATTATAAAATATATTAAATATAAAAAAATAATATATAAAAATAAATAAATTATAATTTAAAAAATACTAAAAATAAATTACAAGTAATTTTTTTTATTATAATAAATAAATAAAAATTAATTTTAATTTAAAAAAGTATTAATTAATTTTAAAATAAAAAATAATTTATATTTAACTTATAAATAAAATATATATTAAAGCTTTATTTTAAATTCTTAAATATATGTATTAAATTTGTTAAAAAGTGTTAAAATATAAATATAAATATAAATATAAATATAAATATATTTATTAAAAAAATATATATAAAAATTATATTATAATATAAAAAATAAAAGTTATTTTTATATTTTAATATATTTTTATATATAATAAAATATTATTAAGTAAATTAATATAATAATAATTAAATTAAGTTATGTATTTTATCTATTTATTAAATATATTTAAGAATAATAATTATGTAAAAAATTATAAGTTATTTTAATATTATAAAAAAATATAAATGTTTAAATAAATATTAATATATTTAATTTACTATTTTTAAAAATTAAAAAGGTTTTATTATTTGCTTTAAAAATTATAAAAATAAATTAACTTTTAAAGCCAAGTTAAAAAATTTATATATTAATTTATTAAATTTATATTAATACTTAAAGTATCCCAAAGATTATAACCTAAATATACCAAGTCTTTAGATATTTTTTTATTTAAAAATTATAAATTTAATATAAAAATTCTTACTAATAAGGCTAATATAATTATTTTTATTTATTTTTATTTATTTTTTTTACTTTTAAAAAAAGGTAATTTAATAAATTTATTAAATATATTTTTAATTAAT
>NW_020797982.1:0-1918 GCF_003369625.1 Aspergillus mulundensis | reverse complement strand
AGTTAAAATTAGGCTAACTTAGTAAATTTACTATAACTACCTAAATACTACTAATTAACCTGTAAATAAACCCGCGTAACTTTTTTATTATAAAATTTAGCGCCTTATATAAAAAATAATTACTATTTATTTAAGTTATATTCCTAAACTTAGTTAAATTATAATAAATCTTTATTTTATATATTTACTAATTTAATAATACCTAAATCAGGCCACTTTACCTATAAATTATAAAATTATTTATTATTATATTTACCCTATCCTGTAACGGTATCCAGCCCTTTTAGCTAAAATACCTAATAAGTAAGGTATTATTATTATATATAAATAACACCAGTAATAATAAAAATATAAAATACATGCTTAAATTATTTTTTAATAACCTTTTATTTTTTAAAATTTAGCTAAGTTTTTTAATTACTATTATGCCCCTTAATATATATTAGTTTTTATTAACCTAATTATTAATAATATTTAGCCTTGTAAAGTTTATTTATAATACTTATTAAATTATTATAAACCATGCTATTTTTAACACCTTTAATAAAATTTATATATAATATTAAGGCTTTATTTATATTTTAATCCCGCGGGCTTAAATAGTCATGCTATAAACTAGCATGCTTTTATAATTTTTTACCTAAATTTTTTAATTTAGTAACTAAATATAAAACCCTAAACATATAATTTTAATTAAAGTTATAATAAACTTATATTATTAATACACCTAAGTATTTTTATTACTTTACTACTACTTTACTAAATTAAAATAATTTTAAAAGCATGCTATATCCTGGGTAATATTTTAGGCTATTTATTATAAAATTTATTAATTATTACACTACTAAATAATTATAAAATATACTAGTATTTTTTTATACTATTACCACGGGGTTTATATACACGTGATAAATAATAAAAGTTACTACCATGGCTAGACATGCTTATAAATATTTTTTTTATTTATATATACTTATAGTAAATAAAATAATATTTATATTATTTTTATATAATAGGCAGCTATTTAAATTATTTAATTATAATAAGTAACCATGTATTAACTTTATTTTACTAGCTAATTTATAGTATTTTAAAACATGTATAACACCTGGCTTTAGGAATTTTTATTATAAGCCTTTAGTATTTCCCCTATATTTAATAAATTTTATAGGGCGGCTTTTTTTAAGTATTAATTTTAACTAATATATTATAACTATAGGTTTATATTATTAATATTTCCTGCCTAAATAACCTGGTTATTTTTTTCTTGCTTGTTTTAAATGGCGTGGGCCTTTACTTTAGTAACTAATATTACTTAATTATTTTATAATATAGCTAGTTTATTAGGCTTGGGGTTGCAATTATAAATATAAATTAAATAATAATTTTTACTAGTATAAAATATTTGCTGCCATATAATTATATAAAATAATTAATAAAACTTAACCTGCCTTTATTTTTAATTTTTTTAATTTACACGGCCTAGGCGTTTATTTTATAACTATTTATATACTTTATATAAATAAAATTATATAATATAGGTATTTATAACTATATATTTATAATTTCCAGGGTTTTTTTAACACTATATATTATTATATTTAATAAAAATAAAAAAAATGGGTTTATTAAGTTCCCGTGGTATCTAAATTTTATTTAGTTAGTAAATAATATTATTTTATGTATTAATAACTTTAATAATAGGTTTTATATTTTTTATTTTTATATAATGCTAATTTTATAAATAGGTTTTAATATATTTTAGTATTATATTAATCTTATAATATTTATAAATAATAATTTAAAGTTCTAGTACTTTAATAAAAATTTCTTTTTTTATAATTATTTAGTTTAATATTTAATAATAATAAATAATTAATAAAAATAGTTTTTAATTATAATACTAACCTTAATATTA
>NW_020797981.1:0-1917 GCF_003369625.1 Aspergillus mulundensis | reverse complement strand
GGTTTTCTATAGGGAATCGCATATAAATCGATGTACCTGTATTTGCGAAGCTATTCAGAGGTCTATCTGCGTGGTGTTCGGCTAGGAATGAGGCCGTCAACGCGCTGGCAAGGCCGTTGACGCGCTGGTACTTGAATTTTATAGGGATTTGCATACAAATCAAAGTACCTGTATTTGTGAAGCTATTCGGAGGTGTATCCGCGCGGTGTTTGGCTAGGAATAAGGCCGTCGACGCGTTGGTGAGGCCGTCGGCGCGTTGGTGAGGCCGTTGACGTGCTGGTACTTGGGTTTCTATAGAGAATCGCATACAATTTGAAGTACCTGTATTCGTGAAGCTATTCGGAGGTCTATTAGCATAGAATTTGGCTTGGTGACGGCGGAGGACTTACCTGGTAGGGATGTGTAGAGGAATACGTGCCTGGTTTTGTTGTGGCTTTTGTTTATATAGGGGTTTCCATATAAAGTATAGCTTTATTTAAGCGAAGCACGTGTATCGAAGCTTCGACAGCCGCAAACCTCACGTGCCGCTCCCTTTATGATTGTACTTATAACTTTGCAAGCTTGTAGGGCCATGAAATCGCGATAAAAATTAGTTTTAAGCGATTTAATTTGTACAGCGCCTTTAGAATACTATATAATAGTTTTTTAAGTGCTTAAATAGGTGTTGTTGTTGATATATTAGCGCGTAAATAAAAATCGATAATCTTATATAGAGATATATATTTAAACTCCATGGTGTTTAGTGGCAGTTTTCCCCCAAGTCCGAATTCTGCCAAATCGGCGCGAATACTGCTTTCTAATTGGCCGAGGCCGGTCTGACCGCCCCCTGTAATCGTTCGTTTCTGATTCTTCCTCCTTGAGAACCTTATAAGTTCTACAGGTACATCGATTTCTATGTGATCTCTCATACAGTATAATGTACCAGCGTAACTTAGCAAGTTTACTATAAGTTTTAACACTAGGTCGGGCGTGGGGGAGGCCAACATAGCAAGGCCAGCGTACTGTTCTGAATTATATGAGAAGTACCATACAAACTGGAACGTATTAAATACTGACCGATGGGTGGGGCCCCCCTTGGTGGACCGTCGGTAGAACAAGGACTTCCCCACTGCTGAGACGCCCCCAGTCCAGATCATCCCAGAAGGGAAAGACAAGCTGCAAATTTCAATGCTTCACAGACTCGGATCGACGCAGAAAAAGCAAATATGCGAATACCGGGGACTCGGGGACTCCCCATCCCAACAGACTAGCTAGATAGGTACAGTGAGCACTTTAACCTTGTTCCTTCCTGCTCCAACAGTTCTCGTCTTTGAGTCTCCGGCCAAGACCAGCCACAGCCCCCCTCCGACTTTTCTCCGGCCGTTAATAATGAATCGCAAACGTGGTCTCCTCTTGGCGTCAGTCCTGATAAGTGACAGCAGAGAAATGAAGTAAAGCAAACATCAATGATCAGCAGGCGTCCAATCATGCGGCCCGTGGTGGGTAAATCGGAAAGGCCCAAGCCATCCGAGCTCGAAACAGATTTCAGATTCATCATCGCCGAGGGTGCAGATGGAGCTGGGTGGGGTGGTAGGGTCGCCCGAGTGCCAAGTCGGGCTATACCTAATTAGGCGTTTGCCAAGCTTTTAGGCAGCTTATTTAACCTATATTATATATATAGTTATATTAGCCAGGGCTATAACTAGTTGCCCTAAGCTAGGCCATAATTAGTTAGCTTAAAAACTTAAAAAATTTTTTATATAAAGCCTTTGTTAATAATATAATTATTTACCTTATTTTTTTTTACTTTTTTTTTTTTTTATATATTTAGTTTTAAATAACTAAATAACCCTAAATAACTAGTTTCTTTAAGTCTGGCTATTTAATAACTAGTTTTTTTAAAGTTAGCCCCCCCACCCCTTTTTTTTTTTTTTTTTT
>NW_020797980.1:0-2047 GCF_003369625.1 Aspergillus mulundensis | reverse complement strand
TTATATTATTAGGCTCGGGAGTAGGCTTATTTTAATTATTAAGTTTAAAAAAATTATTTTTAAAGTTAATAAGAAATAGTATATTAACTAGTTTTTTTTTTTTTTTTATTAATATATGCTAGGATAGTATATTTTAAACTAGCTATATAAATTAAATTATTTTTATTATAGGTTCTTGCCTTATTAAATATTATATTTCTTACTTAAATAACTAAATATTATATGGCTTTAGCACGAGGGTTTTAGATTTTTTAAATATTATAGGCTTTTTTATATTTGCAAAAATATTTAATAACCACTTTTAGCTTTATTTTATAAAAATTAGGGATTTTTAGCTACTAGTAAGCAAGTAATTTAAATTTAAAAATATTAACTATATTTACTAGGTAAGTATTACTTATTAGTATTTAAAATTTTTAAAGCAGTACAAACTATTTATTTTTCTTATTTTTTATAGGCGTGTGATTTAGTATATAAATAAATATTTTTATAGCTTTAAATATAAAATTTTAAAGTATATTAATAGCTAATAAAAGTGCTTTAACTTTTTATAAAATAATTTTTTTTAATTACTTGCTTGCGCTGTTTTATTTAAGTATATTAAAAATAATAATTTTAAAGGCTAAACCTTATTATTTTTTAATAAATTTAAAGTTGTTTAAGAGCTGTAATATCTTATTATTTATATAAAAAAACTAAATATAAAAGCTAAATTATTTAAAAGTATAAGTATTAAGTAATTAAATAGCGCGCTAGTAATTATTTTTTTTAGTATATAATATTATTTACCTTATTTAGGTAGTATTATTTAGGAAATAAAAGGCGTATTTTATATTATTTTAAAATACTTTAAAAGTAAAAATATTAAAATAAATTCTTTTAAAGGGTTAGGTTGCTTTAGTTAATTTAACTTATAATATTTACTTAGAAAATTATAAAAGTTTACATGGCATGTAAAGTAATTTTTTTTTTTACTTTTTATTAAAGAGCTAAGGCACTAAATTAATTTATATATTAATTATAAATATTAGGAGTTTAAATACTATATTAATATTAAGGTGGCCTATACGCTCATGCTAAATTTTTAGGCTTTTTAATAATATTTTTAAAATTATAAAATATTAAATTTTTGTCTTTATTACGGCGTAAAAGGCCTTAATTTTTTTATTATTATTAATATTAATTTTTTTGTAGTAAAGTATGTATAATTTATAATATTATTTAAGTATATAAAAGTCTGTTTTTTTTAAGTTTTTAAAAGTTCTTTTATAGCTATTAAAATATAGATTTACTAACATGGCTTTATTAAGGGACATAATAATGGTATAAAAGCTAAAAATATAAACATAATTCTTAAGCTTTAGAAGCCTTTTTAAGCTATTTAATCTTTTATAAAAAATATAAAGTATACTAAACTTTTTAATTTTATTAATAGTATTACTAATAAAAACAACATTATTTTTAAAGGTATTATAAATATTAATTATTTTAATAAGATTATTAATAACATGTATAAAAAATCTAAAGTTAATAATAACACTTTTATATAGGCTATATTATAAGCTATTAAATAATAAATAGGTAATTATTATTATAACTTTTTCCAGGTCTTTAAAGTTATTTTTTTTAACCTTAATTTTAAATATTATAATATTAAATCTAAATTTTTTAAAGGTGCTTAGTACTTTTTTCTTAATAGTTAAATTCTATATATTTTTTTTTACTTTTTATAAAGTTTTTTTTTAAGGCTTTTAATTTTTTAAAGCTTTTTTGGCGTTAAAATACTAATAAAAAGTAATAAAATATAAGTAGCTATATACTAGGTATATTATTTTTAATTTATTATTTTTATTTTTATTATTTTTCTTAAATTTCTTGTTATTTTTAGTGTTTTTATTTTTTTTATTTATTAAGTTATTTTCTTTAAGTATGGTAAAGGTATTATTTATTAGTTATTATTTAAATTTACTATATGTAGTATAAACAGCCTAAAGTATATAAAATATTTTAAACTTTTTAATAATATTAGTAAAGTTTTTTTTTTTTT
>NW_020797979.1:0-2011 GCF_003369625.1 Aspergillus mulundensis | reverse complement strand
CCCCTAAAAAGTTTTAAATAAATAATAAAAAAATTATATTTATTATTTAAAACACTTTAAAAAACGCCTGTAATTATTAAAAAAATTAAGTTAAAATTTAAAATAATAAATAAACCTAGGCAAATTTTAAAAAATTTATATATATATAAGTTAACCTAGTAGTAAATTAAGGCTACCATGCTATTTAATATTTTTTAATTAAATAATAAGGTATTTAAAATACTACTTTTTAAAAACTTTACTTTATAAAATTAGGCTTATACTTTAATAATTTAAAGTTTAAGATATAAGTACTTATTAAAACTTATAATAAAAATATTTACTTATACTTAGAAAAGTTAAAAACTCCCCTAAAAACTCTTATTAATATAAATATAATAATAATTTATATAAAGTTTATTTTAAAATATAATAAGGCCTTAAAAACTAAAAAAAAGTCTAGAGCTGGTTTTAACTTTAAAAATAAAAAAAATAAAAATAACTTATAAATAAAACTAGAATGGCAGCGGAATAGCTTTTTTTTTAAAAAAAAAAGGGCAAGAAAAAAAGCAGTAACTTGCTTTTTTTTTAAAAAAAAAAGTATTATAAAAAAAGGGCCTTTATTTTAATTATAATAAATTAAGTTACTTATTAAAAGCTTGTTTAGATAAGAAAAAGCCTAAAAAAAACTAGTAAAAAATAAATAGTAATTTATTAGTTTTAAGTTATTAAAATTATATAATTTAAAAAAAAAGACTACTTTTTTATTCTTGTAAATCTTAAAATATAAAAAAATAAGGTAAATTAATAGTTTAAAGCACTACTTAATACTAGGGCTAATATTAATTTTATTTTAGTTTAATATTTATAAAAGTAAAAAATTAAAATAAATACTAACTATATAATATAGCTAGTTTAGTATATTAATAATATTTTTACTTTTTATTACAGGCGTTTGCAAGCCCGTACTTAGGTTTAWAATTTAAAAAAAGTTATAAAAATATTTAACTTAATATATTATATTATTAATTTTATTTATAAAAATTATTAAGTAATCCTAGAATATTCTTAAATAATTAAAATAAATTTAAACTTTTATTTTATTATAGCGGAATAAACCTAGTAAAATTATATATTTTTTTATTAAAATTAAAATACTATAAAAGTTTATAAAAACTATACGCAAAAAACTAGTATTTATAATACTTTATTAATTAAAAAAAAATAAAAAAAAAATAAAGGTGGTCCTGCCACCCTAGTATATTTATTAAAATAAAGTTTTTTTAAATAAAAAATTACTTAACTTTTAACTAGTAAAGTAAAGTATAAAGTTTTATTAAAAAAAGGTAAAAAGCCTTTATAAGGTTTTATTTATAATTTTTTTAGTATAAGTTATAAATATTAAAAAAGTATTTTAATAAAATACTTAAAAAAAATAAATTAAGTTATTTTAAAGTAGCGCTAGAGCGCCGGTGTTTTTTATTTAAAAATTTAATAAATTTTTATATTTTTATATTAACTACTATAGTTTAAATATAATAATTAATAAAAATTATTATTTATTACTATGTATTAACAAGCTAATAAATTAGCTAGTAAATATATAATATTTTATTAAGCTAAATTTATATAATATATATTATAAAATATAAATTTAAAAAAAATAAAAAAAATAGTATTTTAAACTTATTATAATTATTATAAGTATATAATTATATTTTTTAACTTAATAAATATGCTAGCTATATTTTAATTTTATATAAATATAGCTATAAATAGAATTTTTAATAAGTTTTATATTATTTACCTTAATAATATTCTTATTTTTTTTAAAATAAAAAAGGAACATGTACACCATGTTTAAAAAGTTTTTAATTAATTAAAAAGGTATAATTTATATATAAAATTATTAAAATATAATTTTTATAAAAAAAAGGTAAAGTTTTTAGGCTTTATTATTAAATAAAAAAAATATTTATTAATCTAAACCATAGCTAAACTATTATTAATTAACTAAAATTAATATTATTTT
>NW_020797978.1:0-2079 GCF_003369625.1 Aspergillus mulundensis | reverse complement strand
CACCTAATACTTTAAACTTAAATATTTTATTTTTTATTTAAATTAAGCTTTTTTTTATAAAAACTTTATATTAAGTTTAGGCAAGTAATTATTTATACTTTAATACTTTATATTATTTTTTTTAATAAATACTAAAAAATCTTTTTTTAAAACTAATTTAATTTTATTTTTATACCTTTTAAATAGGGCATTTACAGGGTTATACTTACCTAAATAATATAAAATTTTAAAGTTATATACTACTAAATTTATATATTATTTTACTTGCTTTTTACTATACTTTTACTACTATATAAAAAAATAAAGATTTGCATAATCTAACTATATTATTATTTTATAAAAAAAACCTTTAAGGTATTACCTTTAATAATAAAATAATTAAATAATAGTAAATAGTTCCTTATCCAAAATTAACTAATTAATTTTTATTTTAATAAATTTATAAAACTAAAATATAACTAAATAATATTTCCCTATATTATTTAATTAAAAATAAATTCTAGCTATTTTTATATTACTAGTATTTACTTTTAATTATTTTTTTTATATAAAATTAAAATAATATAATAATAAGGCTTTTATAAAAATATTAAAAAAAAATTAAAACACTAGCTTTTTATACTTTTAAAATTATAAGGGCCTAATTTTTTTTTATACTATATTTTTTTTATTAAACTAGTTAATAGTAAAGTAATTTATGTAAAATTATAAATAAAATAATAATAAAAATTAATAAAACCTAAAAAGGATTATAGGGCTTTATAAAAACAAGGTTTTTTTATAAGGTTATAATAATTACTTATTTTAAGTTTATTTTAATACTATTTTAATTAATTATAAAACCTAGAAATTTTACCTTTTTCTTAAAAAAGGTATATTTTTTTAAATTAGTAAATAATTTAGCTTTGCGTAAATATTTAAAAACTTATTTAATATACTTAATATATTACTTAAAATTAATAAAAAAAATTAAAATATTATTAAGGTAAATAATATAAATTTAATTTAAAATATTATAAACTATAAAATAAATATAACTTTAAAAAGTAGCAGGAGTATTAGTTAAACTAAAAGGTATAATAATATACTTATAATAACTATATTAATATTAAAAAGCTATTTTTTATTAGTTTTTTTTATAAACCTAAATATAATAATAGGTATTTTTTAAATTAACTTTAGTATAGCGGGCTGCTCCTAAAATTTAGTTAAAAATTTTTAAAATAAAAGGTAAAGAATATTAATTTTTAATTATTATTTTATTTAACTTTTAATAATTAATATATAATTATAAGCCTTTATTTTTTTTAAGTATAAAAAAAATAAGTGCTTTAGCAAGACTTTTAAAGGGTTTAATATAATTATATTAAATATTTTTATTAATATACTAGCGTAATATGGCTAATTTAATAAAAAAAATTAAATAAATTAACTTATAAAAAGGTAACTAGCTATTTATTATTATAATATTATATATAGGTATTAACTTTAAAAATATTATTTTTATATTATATAAAAAAATATATCTTAAAATATATTAAGTTTAGGTAATAAATTATTTATTTAATTTAACTTGCCGCTATTATAAACTTTTTTAAGTAAAAAAATAATAATAAATATATAAGCTTAATTTTTATAAGCCTTTATAAACTTATATTATTTAAAAATTTAGTATTTTACTACTTTATTACTAAACTATTATTAATTTATTATTATATAAATATATATAACTTAAATAATTATAATAAAAAAAATAATTAGGCATTTAACTTTAGTTTACTTAATTTTTATATAAAACTATTTAAATATTTTTATAGTACCCCTAAAATTAGTAACTTTAATAAGTACTTTTTATACTTTTTTTAAATTATCTTACTAATTATTATATTTTTTTAAAATAAAATAAAAAAGTTTTACTTAATTTAAATAAGCACGCTTAATAAATTTTATACTTATTATATTTACCTTTACTTTAATATTTAAGTTTACTTTAGTTTTAATTTTATTCCGCGGAGCTTTTATTATTATTTTTATTTAAAAATATTTATTTATTTTTATTTTTAAATATTAAGCTAGGGT